>NC_057807.1:688776322-688783122 GCF_018294505.1 Triticum aestivum | reverse complement strand
AAGGGCTTTAAAAGAAATGCCACAGTCGGGCGTCTCAGCGACACCACATAAAGGGCTTTAAAAGAAATGCCACAGTCGGGCGTCTGAGCGACACCACATAAAGGGCTTTAAAAGAAATGCCACAGTCGGGCGTCTGAGCGACACCACATAAAGGGCTTTAAAAGAAATGCCACAGTCGGGCGTTTGAGCGACACCACATAAAGGGCTTTAAAAGAAATGCCACAGTCGGGCGTCTGAGCGACACCACATAAAGGGCTTTAAAAGAAATGCCACAGTCGGGCGTCTGAGCGACACCACATAAAGGGCTTTAAAAACAACAAACATGGTGAATATTCCGGAGGTAGAACCATCCCAGAGATACTCGATGATAACAATAATATCACGGGTTAGTCAATAATAATAATCATAATTATCACAAGTCACAAGTAGAAATTCCCGTTCTGGTTTAACAGTTTCACCTCCGAAGACCGACACTAAGACCGACACTTGACCCTTTCCAGACTGTAGTCCTTAACCATGGACACGCCTATTCGAATAGATTTAATCTCTGCAGAGGGTGTACTCTTTACCCACGAGTAACGGATTCCATTAGTCCATCGGGACTAATTCCGTCTACGGTCTTTTAAATGAAAACACACCTGACTTGCACACACCAGCTTAACTCACACGTGTCTGGAATCACCCACGACACCTGCCAAGCAAACTCTAAGTGGGGAGGCTACAACCTCGATTAGCATGGGATCACAAAATTTATACCGCGCGCAAAACTGGGGAAGCTACCCCCTCGGCAACAACCGAAAACACCCATGCCCCCTGACCGGATGACTGGCTTTAATCCATGGCCGTGGTACCCTCATCCCGGCCCCTCTGTACGGTGTGTGCTAGAAAGGGGTTGACAAATTACTGAACCGTACTCTACTTGCTGTAGAGACGAGTGGTAGTACGGAACAAGTATGGGGGTTACTGGAACAAGACTCGATCTACGGTCGACTCAGGAGGTTTATAATCTTCCCTGCATTTCATGTATAACAACAACATTACAACCAACAGGATCACCGCTCATTATACCCTACCATGCCATACCGGACATAACCATCCCGACGGTGACCGGCGACAAACTCATACCTACCCAAGGCAGAGGTTTTTCCCGGGTTCCTGCCGGTATGCATGCAAGGCACATGAGGATGATTATCATCACAATTGTGTTCATTTCCAACAGCATGGAAATCAATAACATGCACCCATGCATAAGATCATATCACATGAAATAACAAGTTTCTCCAAGGTGAGGTGATGTTATGAACGTGTCATCGAACACGCAAAAATATTATGTCGGGGTTCAGAATGCTTGCCTTGAGGTCATGGGAAGGCAGGGTGCATTTCAAACTCTTGAAATACTTCTCCTCTCTTCAAAAATCCTATTTTGTGAAAATATAAATGAATTAACACACAAAATAAAAACAGCATAAAAAGTTGTTTGAAATTTTTTCAAATAAATCTTAAAATAAAGTAGGTTAAATTTGAGAGAGGTAGGAAAAAGAATCAAATCATTTGGAGCTATATTTTAAAAGATACAGCAGGTCAAAGTTTGGTCAAAAATCTGTTATTTAAAAATAAAACAGAAAAGAAAACGTTTCAAATATACATGTATACATCGAAAGCGTACTTTGAAACTGCGCCTCCACTTACTATACGTGGCGGTGGGGCTGCGTCACTGACAGTGGGCCTGTCTGGCCCACTGGTCAGGTTTGACCAGTCGCCTTCCCTCTTCTCCCTCTGGCCGAACAGAGGCGGGGACTCCGGCGATCGTCGCCAGCGAACGGCGGTTCCTCGCGGGCAGCTAAGAGCAGGGATGGATCCGCCACTCCTAGGCGGTCCTTCCGGTGGTCGCATGGTCGCCGGAGGTGGAGGGAGTCGCCGGCGGCGAGCTCCGCGGCGGAGGGGGGGCTTCGGTGACAAAGTGATTTTTCCCCCGAAGTGGGTCTCGATCAAAATTGAGCAGGGGGATGGATTTACAAGGGGGAGAGGGAGTTCTTGGTGAAGAGAGTGGAGAGGGGGAGGCTCTGGTGGTGCCGGAATGATCGGGGCAGTGGCGGCGGCTGCAGTTGCCGGAGACGGGGAAGAAGACCTCCCCGGGTCGATTGGCTGCTACAGGAGAGCTAGTGGAGCATGCTGAGGCTGCTTAGCCAATGGAACGTGCTCGGGGGCCTCCTTATATAGCGCAACGAGGTCGGTTGCGGCGGCCGGGGATAAGTTCGTCGGCGAACCGCCTCCCTGTAGCGTTAGGGTGTCGTGGCGACGACCATAGCTAGCTGACGGGCGAGTGGATAAACTTGCGCTGTTCACAGGGGCAGGTGGCGAGCCGGGGTGGCTTGGGCGGCGCTGGCTTGAGCAGAGTTGTCGGGCGGTCGTGGCGGCTAGTTCTCGGCTTGCCGGGGACGCGGCGGGGCTCTGCTTGGCGCGTTGCGGTGAGTGGGGAGCATGCTGCACGCAAGGTGACACGGCATGCCGGCTGCAGTCGGTCATGGGCTGGGGTGAGTGCGGGGCGTGACGCGGCGTCTCGGGCGCCGCTCGTGCAATACGCGCGCTCTGGGCGCGTCCAGTGCACGCACGGAAGGTGTTCGACGCAATGTCATGGCGTGCTACAGGTCATAGGTGAGGTTGGCAAGCAACAGAGCTAGGTTAGAGGTAGAGGGAAACTCCAGGGACAAGGTGGTTTGGTCAGGTGGCCAAGTTCATAATGTAGACTTGAGATCATGCCAATACAGTCCATGCACTCCAGGTGTTTGTCAAAATGCCAAAGACACCTAGGCTTTTCTTGGAGGGGCCAAATCTTCCAGATCAGTGTCTCCTTGGATGCACAAGAGGGTGGTGAGGTTAGTTGGTGGAAAGCACAAACTTGCTAGTGCAAGTTTTGCAGAACTTCACATCTGGACAGGATGTGAGTGGCATTATTTCATGAACCAAAAATATGCCATTGGTTGCATGCTCCTGGACTTAGGGGTTTAGCATGGAGGACTACAAGTAGGAGAAGGAATCAAGGGCCAAAGAGCAATTAAAAATATGGATGTTGTACAAACCATCATGATGGACCAGAATGGAGATGAGGTTGATTCACTCAAAAATTTCAAAGAACATCCTTGGATCTTTGCATATAATGGAATCATATGCTGCTACTGACATCCCAAAATTTTGGTGGAAGCTAGAAACAAATATTTAAAAGGGTTGCAGTGCAAAAATGACTACTGGACCAGAGAAGAAAAACATGTGTAGCACTCAAAATATGCAATGAATGAACTATATTATTGCATAAAAGTGATTTAAAGGCATCACATGACATCTCCAAATTTTGGTGGAATTTTTAGTTAAATGCATCAAATGGTTGTAGTACAAAAAGAGCTCCAAACTTAAAACAAGTCATTTTAAAGAAAATAGCTCAAGGTGAAATAATTTGATAAATAAATCTACTGATTAGGAAATTGTCTTATTGAGATGGCATAGAAGTTTAATATGTTTGGAAGGATCTACTTGGGAAAAATAAATCCTTAATAATAAAAGAAAGGTTTTGAAATCAACAGAAATATTCTTGCAGGCAAAATTTTAAACTCTTGGCAAAATTTTAATAACTAAAACCTGGTTAAATTTTTGGGGTGTTACAGTTACTACCCCCCTTAAGAAAAATCTCGTCCTCGAGATTTGCTAAGAGCCGTTGTGAAAACTAAATACTCCTTACGTGTTTGAGCGGTTGTGAGTCTGCTGCCGTGGTGCTGCGCGAATAAAAATAATCCATGTAATGGGGGGATAAACGTTGCGGCAACTTAGGGAAAGGAAATCTCATTCTAGGATTTTTCGCGGTTACACAAGTTAGTCACGAGGAAAACTAGTCATACTAGTAGAAACTGAATACACGACTCGTCGCACACATTCGAGGTACCATGCGCAAGTTACAACAGAATAATAAATGCCGAAATAACAAACACAGCAGTGACGTCTAAAATGGAAACGGTAACTGGACGGGGTCCTGAAAAAATGTCTCTGGGAATGGAATACACTCCTCCTCTATCGGAGGAAGTGGATTGACCAGTCGATGTATGCGTCTCTCCAGATCGGGCCTCAGTGGTCTGCCAATGGCAATCTGAGGATTTAAAACAGTGAGATTCTCGAGATAATCCATCACTTGCTGGTTCAAATGCTCTTGTGCGATGATGTATTGGATGAGGTTGGCTAGTACGGGGTCTCTCTCAATCCGTCCACCGGGAAAAGATGTTACTCCCCCGAGCGTTGCACGGCTCGGAAAGTAATAATATCCTCATTCGCGGGCATAGGGCACTGCGGATCGAAGGCGAGCTATCGCTTCTTTCGCAGCAGCTTCTATGGCCAGGTGTGGGGTTGGCATAGATTTACCCACGAAGGAAACTTCCATTGGATCTTGATTGGAGTCCACGGGAGGAATGTGTACTGCTGCCCAATATTCCGAGGTGGAAAAAGTGATTCTCGATTTGAACAGCTCGTACTGGGGTGGATATGTAGAACCCATAGTACTGCGGGTAAAGTCCCAGAATATCTTGACAAAGCTACCTGGGGTTACATCTGGGGTTCTCAGATGAATACTGGGGCTCGGCATGACAGGAAGAAGGTTGTGAGGGTGGTGCACAAGATGTGGGGTGCTGGGTAAGATCACAAGGTGGCCTTTAAATAGCAAAGGGGCTGGGTCATTTTACCGTGGTGAAAGGTAATAAATTTACCAGCTTAGCTCCAAGGTCGGGTCAGTGTCAGAGATACACATATCTCATAAAGAGACGTGTTACTGTGGTTGTCATTGGGGTTGGTTTTGGTAGCTGTACCCGGTGAATGTGCAACTATGTGCTAACAAAATTACGCAAGGCTACCATTAAAACAGAGGCACAACGACAGGCTGCGTTAATACACAAGATTACATGATTACAAAATGGGGATACTCTGAGACTCGGCACTACTCGTACAGCTTAGTATACCTCGTTTACGTCTAAACGGGCGTGTCTGGTGGATGATGAGGCTTCTCCACGTGTCTCACTGCTGGGATTAGTCGGAGATGGCAGAGGAACTGCAGGGTCGGGGTAGCGATGATGACCATCGCGGGGATTATTGGCCACAATCCCATTGGAGTGCGTTCCCAAAAGGCGTCGAAGCACTTCTGGGGTCATCACAGTATCTTGGATGATGGTTGGGGCTGACCTCAGGGTCTCGATCGGGTGTCCGAACAGCATGGCTGGGTTGTCGACGTCGGACTCGTCTTCTCTTCTGGATGGGGCTCGACGAACCAGCTCTCCTCGAGCTGCGATCAGATCAATAGTGATTTGATCGAACAATGCCTCTAATGCACTTACATAGCGCACTGGGTGCAACAATGCGGGATCTGTCTCGTGATGTCTGTTGGCAACTTGGGGTGGTCTACCATACCCTTCACGCCTGGGGTAGTAGTAGAACGAGCGACAGTTAACTCTGGGCGACAACTGCCGAAGTTGTACTATAGCCTCTCGAGCAGCTAGCTGGATGGCTTGTGGCTCAAAGGAAGTTGTTCTTCCGGTGAACCTGTAGGGGCGTTCTGGAGATAGACCCCTACCGTAGATGTGTACAGTGGCCCAGAATTGACGGCTTTCACCACTCATGGACCCTTGGTACACAACATATTCTGGAGGTTCTTCTAACGCATAGGCACGACGGGTGAGGTTTGCGAGTATGGTCACAAAACCTCCAAGGTTGGTTGCTGAGGTCTCGTTGTGCACGACGGGGCCTGGCATTATGGCTCGGTTTTGGGGTAGAGGTTGTGCTGGGTTGGGGCTAGCGTGCCCTTTTTATAGAAAAAGGGGACGGAGTCTTCCTTCGCACGCTTGTGAAGGAGACATCTTGGGCGCTGGTCACTAGCGCGTGATCGACAGGCTAGGTTGATAGGTTGGGCACCGACTGCCAAAAGTGTCGGGGTCACTGTGTGGCTATCTTGCACGAGAAGCTTGGCTGGGGTTTGGTTAAGGTCTGGTGGGTTGGTTTGCCTAAAATTTTCGACCTGGCTAAGATAGGATTAGCCAATGGTCAGCCTGGCTCTGATACCAAGTCTGTGGCGACCGATTCTCCGGGTACTAATTCCCAGAAAATGGCCCTTGTGCTCATCAGCCCCAGGATAACTGTTAGCTGACGAGGCACCAACTTGATACAGAAATTCCAAGCAAAATACAAAATATGTAGTACAAGACCATTCTGGTCTGTGAGTACAACAAATGGGTTCTAGTGGTTGATGGCGGAAGCGGGTTGTGAAACATCAGTGGCTATGGGACTCCATTTCCCACGGGAACAGCTGACCAGGTTAACTCCTATCTTCGCGAGGCTGCTATCACCGTTGCTTAGGTTCCGGGGCTGTCAACACGGTCGCTCCTTTCCGCGCAAGAAATCTGGCCAAGACAATAGCCAGGGACAAGCCAGTGAGTACTTTGAATGTACTCACAAACATTATGAACACAAGTATAATATGACAATGATGTGCTGAAAAATATTTTTATGCTCATGACCTCAGTCACAAAAGATAATTAAAACTTTGATGAGAGTAAGCATGTTATATATGAATATGCAATGCCATAGAAGCATTAAAATTATGAAATAAATAACAAGCATGCCACAGTCGGGCGTCTGAGCGACACCACATAAAGGGCTTTAAAAGAAATGCCACAGTCGGGCGTCTGAGCGACACCACATAAAGGGCTTTAAAAGAAATGCCACAGTCGTGCGTCTGAGCGACACCACATAAAGGGCTTTAAAAGAAATGCCAC
>NC_057807.1:688774665-688776312 GCF_018294505.1 Triticum aestivum | reverse complement strand
AAGCAATGCCACAGTCGGGCGTCTTAGCGACACCACATAAAGGGCTTCAAAAGAAATGCCACAGTCGGGCGTCTGAGCGACACCACATAAAGGGCTTTAAAAGAAATGCCACAGTCGGGCGTCTGAGCGACACCACATAAAGGGCTTTAAAAGAAATGCCATAGTCGGGCGTCTGAGCGACACCACATAAAGGGCTTTAAAAGAAATGCCACAGTCGGGCGTCTGAGAGACACCACATAAAGGGCTTTAAAAGAAATGCCACAGTCGGGCGTCTGAGCGACACCACATAAAGGGCTTTAAAATAAACAATCATAGTGAATATCCCAGAGGTAGAACCATCCCAGAGATACTCGATAATAACAATAATATCACGGGTTAGTCAACAATAATAATAATCATAGTTATCACAAGTCACAAGTAGTAATTCCATTCCTGGTTAACAGTTTCACCTCCGAAGACCGACACTAAGACCGACACTTGACCCATCCCAGACTGTAATCCTTAACCATGGACACGGCTATTCGAATAGGTTTAATCTCTGCAGAGGGTGTACTCTTTTCCCACGAGTAACGAATTTCTTTAGTCCATCGGGACTAATTCCGTCTACGGTCTTTTTGTTGAAAACACACCTAACTTGCACACACCAGCTTAACTCACACGTGTCTGGAATCACCCACGACACCTGTTAAGCAAACTCTAAGTGGGGAGGCTACAACCTCGCGTAGCATGGGATCAAATTTATATCGCGCGCTCTAAGGGGTGGCCTCCCCTCTCGGTCCCAACCGGAAACACCCATGCCCCCGGACCAGGTGGCCTGCCTACCAGCTACAACCGGTATCCTCCACCATGGCCTCTCTGTACGGTGTGTGCTAGAAAGAGGTGGACAACTTACTGAACCGTACTCTACTTGCTGTAGAGATGAGTGGTAGTACGAAACAAGTATGGGGGTTACTGGCACAAGACTCGATCTACGGTCGACTCAGGAGGTTTAAGTATTCCCTGCATGATTAGTATAACGAATATATTTCATCCAATAGAGTCACCGCTCATATCACCTTGCCATGCCATACCAGACATAACCATCCCGACGGAGACCGGCGACAAACTCATGCCTACCCAAGGCAGAGGTTTTCCCGGGTTCCTGCCGGTATGCATGCAAGGCACATGAGGGTGATTATCATCACAAGTGTGTCCATTTCCAACAGCTTGGAAATCAATAACATGCACCCATGCATATGATCATATCACATGAAATAACAAGTTTCTCCAAAGTGAGGTGATGTTATGAACGTGTCATCAAACACACAAAAATATTATGCCGGGGTTCAGAATGCTTGCCTTCAATGTGTGGAAAGGCAGGGTGCACTCCAAAACTTGAAACATTTCTCCTCTCTTCAAAAATCCTATTTTAGCAATATAAAAGAATTAACACACAAAATAAAAACAG
Organism: Triticum aestivum; assembly: GCF_018294505.1. Taxonomy (NCBI): domain Eukaryota; kingdom Viridiplantae; phylum Streptophyta; class Magnoliopsida; order Poales; family Poaceae; genus Triticum; species Triticum aestivum. Next base: position 688,774,865 of record NC_057807.1, on the reverse strand, counting down.
CACCAAAAGTTGTTCTGAATTTTTTTTCAAATAAATCTTAAAATAAACTAGGTGAAATTTGAGAGAGGTAGGAAAAAGAATCATTTCATTTGGAGTTGTATTTAAAAAGTTATAGCCAGTCAAAGTTCTGGTCAAAATCTGTTATTTAAATAAAACAGAAAAGAAAACGTTTCGGAGGGGAATACGCTTTCGGAGCGGGG